>NC_135218.1:4388342-4408342 GCF_052324685.1 Brachyhypopomus gauderio
CTCCACCCTCACCTCTCCTCCACACCTCTCCTCCACCCTCACCTCTCCTCCACCCACACCTCTCCTCCACCCTCACCTCTCCTCCACCCACACCTCTGCTCCACACCTCTCCTCCACCATCACCTCCACCCACACCTCTCCTCCAAACCTCTCCTCCACCCTCACCTCTCCTCCACCCTCACCTCCACCCTCACCTCTCTTCCACCCACACCTCTGCTCCACACCTCTCCTCCACCATCACCTCCACCCTCACCTCTCTTCCACCCACACCTCTCCTCCAAACCTCTCCTCCACCCTCACCTCTCCTCCACCCTCACCTCCACCCTCACCTCTCCTTCACCCACACCTCTCCTCCACCCTCACCTCCACCCACACCTCTCCTCCACCCACACCTCTCCTCCACACCTCTCCTCCACCCACACCTCTCCTCCACACCTCTCCTCCACCCACACCTCTCCTCCACCCTCACCTCCAGTGCCTTGCGCTTGCTGTTGAGCAGTCGGGCGATGTCGCGGGCCACCCTCTCCACCAGGTCCTTGGGAGAGTTTCTCTTCACATCGAACTGACTCCTCTTCTCGTTATAAATCTGTAACGGGGGCAAAGGGCAAAGGTCATGCACTTTTCATCAACTTACAGAACCGGTTGGTGGAAGAATCCATGTTGAGACATTCCCATGAGTTTTATATTAAAAGCCTTGAGGACGAAGCACATCCAGATGAAAGGGTGGACTAATGGTAAGGGCTAATGCTATAACCCTAAACGTATGTGACTCCTCTAGGCAACAGGTACATGCATATACACACAGTGTTTAGTCTGATCTTATGGTACAGATGGTTCTATGGTCCATCAAGCTGTGTGTAACTAAAGCAATTACATTTCATAAGAATGCTTTATTTTTATTTTGTCTTTTGGATTCACATTTGTATATTTATTTACAGATTACAAATCCCCGTTGAATCAACTGTTTTAGAAAGCAACAGAGAGAAATCCTCTTTGCCACAATTCTAAAATGCAAAGCAATAATTCTACCAAAAGTGGAAGATTGTTGTGGTGGTGGAGGCTGTCGAGAGACAGAGGATAGATTTGGGGCTCAGGTAATGTTCAATGTGTCAGCGATTTCCACGTGATTACAGGCAAGAAACCTGCCTTTTCCTGTCTGACTCAGCAACACCTTCTGTAGTCCACAACAGCCTGCTGTCCCAAGGCAGTCCCATTTATCCCTGCCCCCTCAGGGACTCCATTACCCACAAATCCATCTCTGTCATTCTGAATACTGGCCCGAGAGACCCAGTGGCAATTTCAGTGTAACCAAAAAAAAAAAACAGCCTGTTCAGGAGTTTACAGCTACTAAAGATATACTCGGAGCTGTAGTCTTTAATACCACGTCAACAGTCCCACAGATGCCACTTCTGGTTATTGTTAACAGCAGCGAATGGGGACACTGCAGTAATCAGTCAAAGCATCATGCTGGCATTTCAACTGAGATGGCAAGGGAAGGGCGTGGCCTTCTTAGCCTAGTTTAAAACTGTGCTACTTATTATTTTTAGGATACAATTATCGAGCCCTGGCAAAAAGTCATTATGATGCTAAAAAAAACCGGTGTGGACACACACACACACACACACACACACACACATATTTAGAAGTCTCTATGGAGTAAGCCATTACACACATAAGTGGCCAACAGCTATGCCGATTTCTAATCGACAGGCTACAAGCCTCCTGGACTTTAAAAGCCGCCTGTTCTGGGGGACTCCTGAACCAACACCCGCCCATTCCACGTGTGCACTGGGTTTTATTCTTCAGAACGCTTGGGAACACCGAGCGATTCGGATCGCACCGCCACATAGGAAACCTGCTCTGGGTCGGCATGGCACATGTGCCTCTGGGAAGCGCCAGAGCGCCAGGCTTTGGAACGAGTGCCGAAAAACCGATGGCGCTGCTGAGCAGCCGAATCCAGAAAGGTGAGGAGTTTTTTTTTCACTGAATCCAGAAAAGAAAATAGCCAATGACTGATGTTTTTCCCAGCAAAGCGAACTTCCACAAAATACTCTAACACCATGAACGAAACAGAGCATGTTCTAACTTAGGGCACTGCTGTGTGCAAATATACAAATGTACTTGACAACTGGACAGCATGCAAGCCCCTGAGATGAACGTATGAAATTGTTCTGTTTTTAATCTCATTCAGCTAAAAAGAACTAAAGTTATCAAATCAAATCAAATCAAATATATTTGTATAGCGCTTTTCACAACATATGTTGTCACAAAGTGCTTTACAGGATTTAAAAGGTTAACAATACTACGGATCCAAATCCCTAATGAGCAAGCCAAAGGCGACAGTGGCAAGGAAAAACTCCCTAGAATACATGGAAGTTATGATGTCTATGGTCGAGTCATGATGAGTTATCAGAGACACCCACAAATATAGATTAACACCCCATAATGTTATTACTGCTATTCACATTAGCAATCCATAATATTTCAGTAACTTTATTGGCAGTGTGCAGGTCAGCATTGAGACTGGTGCTGGTATCAGTGTATATGTATTTAAATCCTACTTTGCTCTAAGCACATCAGTTGTCACAGAGCAAGATCACACCAGCTACCCTACATCATGGGACCTTTATGGACAAATAAACATGTGATTTATTAAATGTGTGGATTTCATTGGTATTTTTGAAAACAAACTTGTCAACATCTGATGAAGTTCACGATGTAAATATACAGAACAGCATGAATGCCTTCAGGAAGCAACAAAGTTCAATGACTGCACACACACCTTGACCACTAGTTCTACATCTAACATACACACACAAACACACACACACACACACACACACACACACACACACACACACACACACACACAAAGAATAAGACCCCATCCGAGGCAATGTGCTCCTATTAGCAGTTACACATCACATATGTTTAAATACACACTGGATGTGATCCACCCTCTTCCAGATGGGGAGAAATGTGTGGTGTGTACATTGGCATGAATGCATATTTTCACATCTCTCTCTCTCTCTCTCTCTCTCTCTCTCTCTCTCACACACACACACACACACACACACACATACACACACACACACACACACACACACACACACACACTCACACACACACACACACACACACACACACACACACACACACACACACACATACAAACCTGCACAAAGTAATTGTAAGTGTAGATAAAAAGAAGGGAAGAGGGAGGAGAGGTGAACTAACAAAAAGACCAAGAGAAACAGAGAGAAGGTGAAAGGGGAGACGTCATCAGAAAGGTTGAGTGGTTGTGTCCTGCTCAGTGCGGTGACTCTGAACCCTCTGCTCTTACACACTCACAAAGGGGTAAATCACATTTACCAGATCTGACGTTTATATCTTAACACGAGCAAAAACAATGTTAGAAACTAGAAAGAACCCTTATTAGCATCTCAATGTAAAAAAAAGGTTTTAATCCGTCATACAGCAGTCCTGCGGCTGTTGACCGTGTCTAAATACTTCATTACCGGCCGCATCATCCCAGGCGGACACCACGTCTCTTTTGACCTTGTAGCTTTGTTGTTGTTTTTTTTCTCTCCTCCGCGTGAGCGATTTGTTTGTTTGTTTGCGGCGGGATTGGTGTCTGAGGGAGAAGCGCCTCGGCTTATCGGGCCGTGAAGGCGGACTGGTGACAGAGACAGATGCGGCGTCGTTAAGGAATATTAGTGGACTCCGCCAAGCAGACGGTACAATCCGCCAGCGCGCGGAGCGGCTCGATAAACGCGCGCGCGCGCTCGCGCGAGGCGAAGGGGGGCGCGAGAGATCCGAGGAGGATGCGTCTCCTGGTAACGTGAGGGAGCGCGAGGGGAAGGTTCGACAGCGCGAGAAGGAGCCACGCGCGGTTAGCGGCAGGGAGCGACACCAGGGCTTTCCCCCTGAAAGGGCTAAAGACAAGCAAACTAATAAAAACTGACATCCATCCATCACGTGTGAGAGAAGCCGGGTCGACGTTATTGGGAAACAGCTTTCCCTACATTTCACACAAATGGCCGGAAAAAACAAATAACGCCTATATGGATTCAAGTCACCGTCTAAAAACTCCTGTCAGTCCTCTTTCCTGCGAGCGGGACTTTTAATCGATGTATTTCTCTGAACGAATAGATGGCTAAGATGCCAGCTCATGTCTAGTAATATATTTTTCGTATCATACCCAAGCCGCAGCATTAAGAAGTGTGATCCATAACCTTTAGGCACATTTATTTGCCTGATAACCGGTGAACTTCTGTCTTAGTGGCACACGCATTATTCATATAGTCACCTCTTACACTGCCACTAACACTGCCACTGTAATGGAGCCTGATCTATGTCAAGTTCCAAAACTATGAAGAGAGATTTCTGGTTATTCGTTACATCAACACACACAACTCACAACACAAAGGGCCTTCAGCAAGTACCACAGCAGAATCCACTTTCCCAAACGTCACTCAATCGTCCAATTTTACCATGCAGTCAGATCTTTGATATCTCCTCAAATGAAACATTAACACCCCCTAAATATCTTTTTATGAACAATTTGTTTCTGAAATGGAGCGATCACACTGGGAATTGCTGTAATCAGATCAAGATATTAGTTCATGGTCTGACAGCTTTCCTATTTGTAGAACATCAGGCTAGATTATAAACAACTATCATCTCTAAAACACAACGGATTCCCAGCAAAGGGCTTACTGACATACCTCGCACCAGTGAGCATGGAGAATGTTCTAAAGTTAGAAGAGTCCAGCAAACTCGAGACATGCTTTGTGAGAGGAAATATTGCCCAAAGTCACTTCCTGCAGGCACTAAGTGTGCTTTTCAGCATGTCAGGAGACTGCTGACGGATTTTCTAAAGCTGTCGGCCCCTACAGGATGCTCCTCTTAGCTCGATACATGGAGGAAACATTTTGCAAATGCGAGGAATGTAACAGGATGGCACCCAGTTAGTAATACTGGCAGCGGTGCAAAAGTAATAAGGCATGATTGATTACACTTGTTGCTCAGCTGCAAGTTCTATTGATTTGTATTTTTAGAGCCACGGGCCAAAACTGTTCTCTGATCTCAGTAGAAACTAGCTCTGGTTTTGTGAGTTTGGTTTGCCACATTGCCAGGTTACTGTCAGGGTATACTTGGCATACAGATTATTAGTAGGAACAAAATTCTTACCAACCCCCAGTATTTCTGTAGTATACAATGTAGTTTGTGGCAACAGATTTATACTTTACATACAGAACAAATTCAGGTACATGCATCTATAATAAGGACTAAGGCCTCCAGGGATATAGATTTTTGAAAAGGTTTTCTGTCTTAACTGGGGGTGTAATGGTTCAGGAATCACATTGATTAATTGATTAGAGTTACTGCTAATTCAGCTCAGTTGATAGTCAGTGTTGCAGTGTTTGCATTGATCCTGCACTGAATTGAAAGAATTTGAATGTTGTGAGATAAATAACTCATGATTAGAAATAGTGAATCCTAAATATTATGTTATTATGCATTATTAAACATACCTACATTTTACATTTTCCAACATGCGTAGCACATATGTTTGCTGCTATCCACACCTCAGCTGTTCCTCAGCTGTTCCTTAGCTGTTCCTTAGCTGTTCCTGCAGCCAGGCTGTTTTCAACTTGGAATTTGTTTTATCAAGGGAAACATGTTTACAAAATTTCATTTCCACCCCTGCTTCAGTCCAGACGTGAAAGAGCGGGCAGCCTAACCGTTTACAAAACCCAAATCAAATGGACTTGCTCCAAATGAAATTTCTCTTGAATCGGATGGCCGACCACCGAGTGGCAGCAGTTCACGTGTTCTGCCGTGGCTGGTGCCCACCAGGGACACGCCCTCTGCGGAGAGACGTTTGCGGCGCACGCGGCCCTCGGTCTCACGCGGAGTGGGAAGAATGCGCCCTGCTTTCGACAGAGGAGTAAGAGAACCACCTCCCTCTTTGTATTTCTCCTCTCACGCTTCCCTTTTCTCTCTTTCCCCCACTGAGTATTTGTCTTAGAGACAGAGATAAACGGCGCCGGTTTTATTAACTGGGCTTTTTCTGTGTGGCTGTTTGTGTTCTTCTGTCTCACTGACTTTCTGAAATCGGCAGCACAGAGAAAACTCTCCGTTTTCTCATTTGCGTCTCACTTCCTCTCTGTGCACAGTGTACGTGTTCATAAGCAAACCTCTCTACAGAGATGTCACTGTCCTTTCCTCCCTGTACTGGTACAAGTCTGCATATATTACAAAAACACTTATTATGATATACATAGGTTTCTAAATACTTTATTACAAGATGGGGTATATATTCCACAGGGCTTGAGGGTACAAAGTATAAAACCATTCAGCAAGAACAAATGGCCCCAAGCAGAAGGAGTTTTTTACTGTTAAGAAAAATATTGCAAGAATATAAACAAAGGCAAAGGGCAAGATGGCAGCTCCCTCTGCATTTCTCATGACAAAGTCAGAGTCAAAGAGGTAATTAAAGAAAACAGCAGTACCATGATTCAGTGGCCCTAATGTTTCTGTAACTCAGTCAAGAGAAGGCAGGTAGAAGACGTCAGTCCACAAACGCACGTACACACACCCCTCACCCCTTCAGTCTTGTCACTTAACTCTCGTGGGTGCACTGCTGAAGAAGCCCTACTGAGCTGACTATGCAATTAACTGAGGGGTGCGTGTGTGTACGTGTGTGTGTGTGTGTGTGTTTCTCCTCATCATGATAATCAGTACTCCATTTCCTGTTTGGCAGATAAAGGTCGCCATCTGTCCATCAACCTGAGCGAAGGTTAAAGAGAGAAACAACTGCTCATCACCTTTCCATGAAGCTGCCCCATCATCGCTCCCTCTCTCTCTCTCTCTCTCTCTCTCTCTCTTTCTCTCTCTCTCTTTCTCTCTCTCTGTCTCTCTCTCTTTTAACTCTGTATATATTTGTGTTAAGAGTCAAGCTTGGCAGTGGGTGAACTGGCAGTGTTGTGTTCAAACTTGTACTTGATTATAAGAGGAAGTGCGTTTACTTGCTTTTCTGAAATGTACTGTGGACATGTACACACTGTAGGATCTGAGAAACACCACTTCATTTGTTTCTGCTGTTTGTCATCATGTGCATATGTGCGTGTGTGTGTGTGTGTGTGTGAGAGAGAGAGAGAGAGAGAGAGAGATAGTGAGAGAGAGAAAGAGAAAGCGAGCCTAAGTCAGAATAGTAAGAGTGAAGGCTTAACACCCCCTGTGAAGCACATCTATAGTCAAACACGTTACTGACACCACCCTTCTGATGCATGAGCTGTGTCCTGTTTCCATGATTCATTACTCCATTTCCTGATAAATAAAAAATAATAATGTTTCACTAACATTTATTGTCATTCTTTCACCCTTCAAATGGAAATGGGTGAAAGCTTAATCAAAAGATACTTGGTGCCATTAGTCAGCCTAACTCTGCTCATGAAAACAGAATAACACTGCATAAGACATGATCAGGACCCCCCCCCCCCCCCCCCCCCCACCCCACCATCTCAGCCTCCCAACCCCCCCCTCCTCAACCTTTCCTCCCAACTCCGCCTCCCAACCCCGCCTCCTCAGCCCAGCCCCATATGGAGTGATGCAGCTCCATCTCAGCCACACCTCTCCCCCCCCCTCCTTCCTCTCATCCTCTTCATCCTTTCTTCCATCTCTTTGTCTTCCCTGCATTGTTCTGGACAGGGCCATCATCACACGGGGATTTTTCCTGCATCTAAAATACCAGTAATCCTAAGTCGCTGTGCTCACTTATAAAAAGACTAATAGGATGACCTGACTGTAGTTACCATGACGAGAGAGGATTTGCGGGTGGAGATGTAGGATGTGGGATTTAAGAATAATCTTAGACCTATTTAGGGCTCATTGGGCTAGAGTTATGTCTTATTATAGCTCTTGACATTGTCTCTCCATTGTTTTATCAAATAGTCTGCATTACTTGGGAAACAGCTGTGTCTTCACTGTGCCATTTCCTGAGCATGTCAAATGTCAAAGTAGATCTAAATGAACAGCTTCTGCCTTGATCAAGGCTTGGCCTGTAAAGAGAGGCCTCATTTACAGAACCACCCTTGCCTTGGTCCATAGAACAACCCTCAAGTACATACCCATTAAAATCAAGCTAAGGAGATTTATAAGCGTGTGTAATGAGGCGTAGAGTCAAAGCGTGTGGGCCTGACCCTACACTTCAGCACCAAGGACAGCTACCAAATGTTTCAGTGTTTGGTTGTTGGCAGGCCTTTTGCCCAAGGTAGCTTTCTGTTTTTGGTGACTCGAACACACACACACACACACACACACACACACACACACACACACACACACACACACACACACACACACACACACACACACACACACTCCCCTGTGATATAATAAATCTTTCACTATAACTTTCACAGTCTTTTCATCTTTGTCTTTCTTTTCCCACAAAGAAAAAACTCCTTTCTCATCCTCCAGAAGCCAAAAGGATTCCGTTTAATTGATGCTCCACATATTGTCATGTGTGAAAAAAAAAAACTCAGAACATCTGAGCAAATGGCTTTCAGGCTGCCTGACAGCCAGTTGCTGGAGTCCCGCAGACAGAGGAGGAGGGGGAAGACGAGGAAGGCTAGCGGGAATGTCCTGCTGCTGAAACGACAGGTCTGAATTTCCTTTAATTGCTCACCATTACACCCCCTGAGGGACAAAATTAACACGTGAGGAATCTTTTGATAAAGCCAGAGGATGCGGGTGCCACATTCACGGAGTGTTTTTCTCTAGCAGGAGCCCCTTTCTTAGCTCGCTCCACAACTGTTCAAAGATGCTTTAGATATGGGTGCCGCGCCCGGAAAGTGATTTAAGTGAAGATGACAAACAGCATTTCGACTAAAAGATGAAACTTTTGAAAAAGAGAAAATAGAATCACGAAACAAACTGTGCTAATGGGGGGTGGGGGGTGGGGGGGTGCACAAGTAGGTGTGTGTGTAGACATGAATATACAGAAACTGGCCTCCAGTTCCTCAGTGTGGGGAAGGTAAATAGATAGAAATATTAAACTTGCATTTTATCAGCAGTCTGTGAAACACATTTCTAAAGCCAAACACAACATTCTATTTCAATACTCTATTTATCTATCCATAGTTTTGACCAGGCGTACTCAACTGAATTTGTCCGCTGTCCAATTTTGGCAGATACCTGTGACCCGAGGTCCGGTGCGGCGGGGGTGGCGAACGTAAGTTGTTGAGTGGGGGGGGGTGCAGCACACGTAACACTCGTGACGGAGTATTTTATCAATAGCCCTGAAATAAATGCTCCATTTTTTTTTGGTCCGTATCCAGAGTTAATCAGGAATGAGATTGGGTCCGGACAGGACTGCGTTCGGGTCCGGATTCGGACCGTGGTCCGCCAGTTGAGTACGCCTGGTTTAGACTATCTATGAGAGCTGGAGATGAGTTTGCCTTGTGTGTGTGTGTGTGTGTGTGTGTGTGTGTGTGTGTGTGTGTGTGTATGTATATATATATACACATACACACACACACACACACACATATATATATATATACAGATTCCCTGCCTGTTATATGAATGAACACATCATATAAGATAATCATAAGTCTTACTGAAGTGCTTTGCACACATTAGGGGACACCATCACCAGAGTGACATGTGTTAGTTCCAAAGATCATAGAGGAGGCGTGTGTGTGTGTGTGTGTGTGTGTGTGTGTGTGTGTGTGTGTGTGTGTGTGTGTGTGTGTGTGTGTGTGTGTGTGAAGGATCAGCAGCAACAGATCTGCGTGCATATAAATGACAAAATACACAGCAGTCCATAAGTAATTGGACAGTGACACAGTTTTGGTTACAGCTCTGTTCTCCAGCATATTGGATATAAAACGAAACAGGGATGCTTGCTGTCGTCCCTGGCGATGCTTTGCCAGGCCCGTACTGCGGCCATGTTCAGACCCGGCCGGACTCGGGCCTTTGCACCCGCAGTGCTGTCTTCAGTAAGCGAGATGCATGTTCGGCATTATTCAACTTGAGCGACTGACTTGGCCAGCCATAGAACATTATGCACTTTGTCTCCAGGAAGCATCAGCATCACACACACACACACACACACACACGTCCGAGACGTCGTGGGGCACGGATGACACGTGTGCTCTGAGACACGGATGGCTCTTCTCGTTCCTGTGTCTCCCTCGGCTCTGTGCTCGACTCTTCTGTCTGTTTTTTTTAGCGAGCTGTAGCCTGACCTTCACTGTATGTTGCTTATGAAAAAAACCTCTGATGTCACGAGACTGACACGTCTGATGTCAGCTTTTTTCTACCCGCAGCCTCCGTGACCTTTGACACGTTGTGCAAGCATGTTCAACACTATTTTTGACCTCTTCAATAGTTTTCGTCCTAAACATTTATTTGATACTCTGATACAGGTCTTTTCCAGGTACTGCCAAATTGCTTTGCTAATTGCCAAACTCACCTTGTTTCTTAGAAATGTGTTGGAAAGTCACTTTTGACACACCCGGCTTTTTGGCTGCGTGTGAATAATTTATCCTGACATTTCAGCCCCATGATTACCTGCTCTGCTACTTTGGTTGTCATGTGAAGACATGACAACATGACAGAGTCCAGACACAGATGCCACCTCTCTCTTGTGCCCATATGAATATATTCCGAATTACTGCTGTAGCTAAGGAAGGTCCCTTATATTAAAGCCTACTGTCTGTTTAACCCCACATCGCCGTTTCGTTTTAAATCCCATGAGCCGTGACAACAGGAAGTACCATATCAGTCTCCATCGCATCAGCTGCGCTGCGTGTTTACATGTAGTGGGCGTGGCCAAACACTGACACATCCTGTTAAAGAAATCCTACTAAAAATCTGTGTGTTCAATGATACATAAGCACTGTGGCAGACGTCTTAATAGCATCACAGGCAGAACCTGGTGTTCTTCACTTGACACATCTAAACGCTACAGAAGACAGACACACACACACACACACACACCCTGATTCATCCAAGCCAGATAGAGATGGGAGGGTTTGTGAGCAGTAAGACAAAGCAGGGAGTGTAATTAAAGTGACGTGCCTCCCATGTAAAACTCCAATAGAGTCCGAACTCTGAAGGCTGGACAGCCAGCAGTGGAGCCCCACAAACGGGCATGGTGGCAGGAGATAAGGCCTTTAGGGTGTGTGTGTGTGTGTGTGTGTGTGTGTGTGTGTGTTGTGTGTGTGTGTGTGGGTGTGGGTGTGTGTGTGTGGGTGTGTGTGTGTGTGTGTGTGTGTGTGTGTGTGTGTGTGTGTGTGTGTGTGTGTGAGAGAGAGAAAGGTGCAGGGGTGAGTGTGAACATATGTAAGGTCTAAAGCTGGCCTAATCTAGATAAACGTTCACATATGCACACACACACACACACACACACACACACACACATACACACACACACACGCACCTATACTGCGTAGCCGAGCACGACCCGGTACAAAGTGGGTCCACACTCATGATTTGACAGGGTAATTTCCCAGTGTTTGGTCCAGGGGTCAGTTTACACCCTGCCAAGCCACCTCCAAACTGACTGTTACTATGGAGACCAGGCACTTAATGACTGATAACGGCGAGCGGGTGGGAAACAGGCGTGCGGGGGAGGGGGGGTGGGGGGGGGTTGAGTGCTCCTCGTGGAACAAAGGAGGCAATTTAGTATCGGCGGACAGCGTGAAGCGCGATTATGTCGTCAGTGTAAATGATCATTAATTTCCTACTGTCTGAATGGCCAAGATTAATGCCTACCTCTTCCCACCAAGACCATGAAGAGAGATTATACCACTTAAAACCCCCCCATTTGAACCACCACCGGCGCCTGCTCTGCTGTGGAACATTAGCACTGGGTCGTACCAATGTCCATGTGGTAGGAGGGGGACCTGATGCTGCCCAGTTGCTTTCAGTGTCTGGGATTTATCTGTGTTCCAGTGTGGACTGTGCCTTCATTTTCACTGACAGAAAGAATTAAAAGGTACTCGGGAAACAGAGGATGAGGTTATTTAGGAAGACAATCTCATTTGGCTGAAAACTACTGAATGGCTCTGGTGCCCCATGGGGTAATTTGTGCCAACAGTTCTCATGGAAAATTCTGAAAACATGATCACCGGGGCACCCTGACCTACAGGACCAAGTTCAGCTCTTAATTCACCTCTCAGGTCTGTGCCGGGCACCGTGATTGTTGGGGACTGTCATTTTAAAGACATTTCAGTCAGCTTCAAATGTATTATCAGAAATGTGTTAAAGAGGGCTCATGAAAGCCCTGATGTCAGTCTTGCCTTTTGCGGCCGTGCCTGGACGCACTTATCATATATGAGGAAAAGCGGGAGGTGTTCTCATCTGAGCAGCAGGGCAGCCAGAGAAACCTGCCATGCTCCTCAAATTACAGCCTACTTCTACAGGTCACCTCCATTTTTGGATGTGTGTTTACTTATATATACAAACTCTCTCCATAAAGCATGGTTAATGGGCCTGGTTGGTTTACACATGGCAGAGACGTGAATTAAAACTACTGTATACAGGCATAAATGCTCCGTACGGATTTCGTTTTTCTGAAACCCCTTTGCCTCGACAGGTCACATTCCCACTATAGCAGGTCACGCAAACAGACTCGCGATCCGCACACACAAAATTTAACAAAACCACTCGGGCGGGGCGAATGTGCGCACGAGCAACAACGGACACGGCGTAATTGCGAGCCACGGACGAAAAAAGGACGAACGTCGAATGCGATCGGCCGCAGGTTCAGCAGCTGCTGAGTGTAATTAGGACCTGGGACAGCGCCTGAGGCCTGGGACAGAATCAGGACCTGGGACAGCGCCTCGAGGCCTGGGACAGGTTCAGGACGTGGGACAGCGCCCGAGGCCTGGGACAGGTTCAGGACCTGGGACAGTGGCGAGGACGGAGGTCCAGACCCGAGCAGGGACGGGAATGTGATGTCAACATCGACATGAATTCGGATCCAAAAGTCCCTGTGGCGCCGTATGGCTGTGGATTTTGATTTGTGTCTGATTAAGGAGTATGCATGGAACTGGTTCACAATCTGGTTTGGTTTGGACAGAGTGGCGGGACAGCCCTCATACCAGACAACCATCTAGCTGGGGCCCTTCTGTGAGCCTGCTGAAGATGCCCATAAGTGTACTAGAAGGGTTATCCACCCTGCATAATCTCTGCATCAGCAGCTTGCATTCCCATCTAACCTGCATTTACATCTCTATTGTCATAGTTGCGCATTTACATCTCTATTGTCATAGTTGCTTCCCACCCCTAAACCTGAATGTGACGTACTGTATGTAAGATCCGAACTTTCAAAATAAAAGCCTTTTATCTAATCCTGTGTGAAACTAGTTTGGTTCTTACACATGTTGTCTAGCCTCTCAGACATCACTCTCTCTGTCTTTGGCAGAAGTTCCAAATGTTGTTCAGCCTGTCTGTTTGCTTTCATTTCCCACATCTTCAAATCACTCGTCAGATCACATCACCACCAGCTTGGCTCGGCAGTTGTCAAACCGATGCCAGCTGTGCAGATGTTCGTGGCTTCACTGAAGATACTTTGATAGCACAACGGCGACAGACATGACTCAAAGCCACCAGATGTAAGAGGGACTCGAGATGAACAAGCTTCCCTCTGTGGCAAAGCCATGCCAGCTGTATCTTCATCAGACTTCTACTCTCTCTGAATCTTCTCTAACGTGCTCACCACGGAAGGCATCAAAAGGACATTACTGTTGTGAGTCCTGGCTGACCACCTTGTGTCACTGAGGGCTTTTAGCGTACGATACCTGCTGGTATCTGTGCGTAGCAGCATCAGCACATCTGCAAAAAGCCTTGGTTGTTTAGTGGACCCCTCCATGAAAGCGCAGGGCCGTTCTACTACATACAAAACTGTACAGACGGAGCTCAAACTATGTGCAAAACAATACACAAAGCACACTTTCTCACAGTTGTTTTATGATCCCCTGGACTGCCTTGTAAAGACCTCTTGGGGCAACATGGCCATCATAGCCTTGTCACATGACATTTATTTTTCACGTCAAGCCCATATTTGCTCAGGGTACCCAGGAGACAGCTGGCCTCCCCTCCCCGTCGCCTCACGCAGACGAACCACGTCAGTCCAAACGTCCATTCATTCGCTGGCGTATCCAAGAACCGGAGAGTTAAAGCAACCGGATCTTGTTTTGATCCCTCGGGTGCTCTGGGTTCATCAGGTGTTCCAGACAGACCAAGCAGAACCGCCTCATCCACCGTGTGACTGAGCTGCTGGGTTTGTATTTGTGACCGCTAGCCGACATGTAGGAAGAAGGTCCGAGTGGAGACCAAGACCAAAATATTTTTTGTTGATGCAATTGTCAGACTCGTCATGACCCCCCAAAGGTTCATCTCTTTCTTTTGTGCTTCCCACTGTAGTGGATAACAAAATTGTAACTGTCAATGTTATATATGCTAACTTATATTACCTATTTCATCATCTCTTTAAGAGGTCCTGGTCTGCTCATTGCTAGATGTTTTATATTAAATAACCAAAGCACATGTAACTACCTTTATCTACTGTAGTATATTTCCTCTATGGCTCTTCATGGTTTGCTCTTTGGATGGAGAGCTGCTCTCAAACTGCTGTAGTTATTAGACACATTTGCAACTTGTTGACATTTTCAATATGCTGATTACATGCGCTGTGCTCAGCAAGGCTGATTTTCAGTCCCTATAACCTTCCAGTGCAAAATCTCGGTCATACAGACATGTAGGAAGGAGTTTAGTTTAGCTTATTTTACATTTGTCATGTGCTCCAAATACTCTGAACACAGAATCCAGTGTGTCGGGTCTGTTGAGACGTTGTGTTCAAGCCAGTTATATTTCTGAAACCAGTTTTTAATAACCCATTCTAACTGGGCCTCTTTGATGATGTCTTCCCATCATCTCTTACTAGACTTTTGGAATCATAAAAACTGTTATTTCAATTAAATAAGTAGTGCATGACCCAATTAGTGAATAAAGCGCTAGTTCTCTCCTCTTTGCTAGCTCTCCTTTCCCGGGCCTCTCTCCATCATCTCCAGCATCTTCTTCTATGTTAACCTCTGACCTCTGGGCTGTTTTGTAAATTAAAGTAGTGGAAAACACAATTGTAACTGTCAATGTTATAGATGCTAACTTATATTACCTATTTCATCATCTCTTTAGCAAATGTAACTACCTTTATCTACTGTAGTCTCCTTTAATACAGTATAGAATTAGTCCAAGAAGATATTTCTATTGTAACTAGCACTTGAGTATTCCTGCATTCTTGCAGGAACAAGCATTCTTGTTTTCATCTGTCTGAAAATATGAACGTATCATTCTCTGGGTCATAATACTATCAAAGAAAACAACCCAAAATAGTAATTCATACAAAAGCCTACAAAAAGCAAAAGGCCTGACCAGAAGGCTGGACCATAGCTAGGAGTGGTGTGGAAAGATCTAACAGCCAGGTGATGGCAAAGAACTCCAGGACACGGCAGTGCAATGGACCTCCGTTCATCCTCCAGAACCGGATGCCTCCGAGGATATTGTCCCTGGTGTCCTTCGGTCGTTCACCTTACACAGTGGTGAGTTTAACTAGCTAACGTTTGACCTCGTCCTGGTACGTCCACCGCTGGAGTGATATGTGAGCTCACATCACCAGTGAGCTGATGGAGCTCCAGCCTCCTAGAAGTGTTTTAAGTGTTGTAATCATTTTTTTATTGCCAACGGTTGCAGTTATTAGAAATAATGTCCCATCGTAACGCTCTTTAAAATGTTATTCATAATTTGCCATTACGTGATTACTGGTGGGTATTAAATCCTTCACGTGCCCTCATGACACCTCCGTGTGAGGCCATAAAAAAGTCACTGTGATCTGTACCACTTCCACCCCGTAATGTCAAAGCAGCTGAAAGACCAACTGGCTACGAGGCTCAGATCAGATCTGACTTTTGTTTGTTTTGGATGTGTTCAGATTGGATATTATCAACTGTGACTTTTGCAGAAATAATGTAAATTCTGTCCAAATTCCAATTTAAAAATCATCATTTTGTAGTAAATGAAAAGTTTCACATGAAACTGAAACTCCTTGAAATTGAAAAGGAGAAGAAACGAAAACATCAAGCCCACCCACTAATTCATAACCAGCACTGTCGTCTATAACAGAGCTCACATAAACACCGGTGGCTGTTCCGTGACTGTAATTCAACGACCTTGTCTAAGTGATTATCAGATCTTACTGTAAGAAGATGTCTTACAACGAACAACACTGTTGAAATAAAATATCAGTTATGGGACCTTCCACAAAATGCATGCTGGGAAAGCAACATTAGAACGCATTGACAAAACGTAAATGTCACAGTGTACCCTGAGTTTCTTAGAAAAATGACTCATTTATCTTTGTTAATGACAGGCTATATGGTAATCATTTTTAATGGATTCACAATTTTCTAACTAACATCAGAACTTGCTAGTCTTCCCGTACCCCTGAGGGAGCAGAAGAGACACTGTTCTGAGAAGACATCTGTGCCTGTTACGACTTTTATGTGCACTTCACAAAACACGGACGCCATATGTCTCTTTGTCAAGTCTTAAAGAGTACAAACCTGCAGCGTACTAACAGTCTGACGGTATTAAACTTGAAACTATATATACATTATGACATTTACTGTATATCCAAACTGTTTGGTTTGGAACCTCAGAGACGGAGATGGTTGAGCAGCAGATTACCGCTGGGTCTTAAATGCACACGCCTACAAATCCCATGATTCACCAGCCTGATGGGGAAATGAGGCTTCAAATAGAGCAGCCCAGACAACAGCAGTAATCACCGCTGAGCAGACACTAGTGGGGTGAAGATGGATTCTGTTCGCTCAGTTCAGGCTCGTTCAATTAGCCTCACAAAAAAAAGGTGCAGATTTAAAAAAATAGTTCAACTTAACTAGACAAATGACGGAAGGTTTACTTGCAGACTAGCAATAAAGTAGTAGCTGTCTCGTTAGGCAGGTAGACACGCACCCAAACAAGGTAGGTGAAGTAATGCATTAAGTTAGCAAAGTTCTTGCTATCACCCGAGAAACGCTTTTCTATATGAAAAAAGACTTTGTTTCTCGCTCACGCACACATAAACACACACACCCAACACACCCAAGTAAAACACATAATTATTCTTGGCGTAACCTGTTATGGCCCCTACTTTGACCATTTTAAATATTGTGACATTTCCGGAAGGTTCCCGAGGCAGGGGCTGCACTCGGGGTTATTTGAGAGGCCCCAGTGCTCACCTGGCCAGCCTCGCAAACCCTTGCTGGCATTTTTCCTCCACAAGCCTGCAATTTCACCCCAGTTATAGTTCCAAAAACATCCAATTACATCCCTACTGAAACCTCTAAACACAAAGGCCAGACTTAATAGGAGATAAGAGGCATCACGGGGTCATTAGCCAGAGCAGTGAACGTTTGCATTTCTCAATAAAACCCTGAATTGACCTTACAACTGGTTCGAAATATTCTGTGACCAAATATCTACCACAACCAGGAATTAATAATATGCACGCATGTCTAAAGCTTATATATTTCATACAGACACCTTTGAGGCTTCCTGACTGAAAGGAGCATCAATCACTTTCCGAACAGTGGATGACACTGTTCACGCAATGCATTAAGGTCAAATAGCTGCTTTCTGCTCGTAAAGATAAAGCATGACAAGCCTATCTCTCCTCAACACTGTATACTCACACACACATACACACACACACACATACACACACACACACACATACAAACATCAAAACAACACCTTAGGGGTACTTTGCTATTTGCCCAGCAGTTAACATGAGAATAAAGTGCAGTAAATCCTTGTGTGTGTGTGTGTGTGTGTGTGTGTGTGTGTGTGTGTGTGTGTGTGTGTGTGTGTGTGTGTGTGTGTGTGTGTGTCTGATCCTTTTAGGGGCTTTAAGAGTGAATAAAAGTTTCTGTTTCACTACAAATATTTCCGAATTCGACAAAGGCAAACATTCCCTGGGATATTCAATTTTGCCAAGCTGTAGGTTACATTTTTTTTTGCAAAAAGTGCTAGAATCTGAAACAGGAGAAACACAGGAGAATAAGGGGATAAGAATAAGGGGAAAGACAGGCAGACAGAGAAAAAGAGAGAGACAGAGAAAACAGAGGTTGTGTGAACTCTAGTACACAGAGCAGATCCCATATGCTGACATTTTACAAGACAAATCTGTCTCACCTTCCTCTGCTGTGTCCCCCCCCCCCCCCCCACCCCACCCCCCCACCCTCAACCTTCTCTCCTTCACCAGGAGAACAATGGTGATGTTGAAAAGCTGCCGGCTGAAAAATCATGTTCCTGTCTTTGTGTCCTTTATTTTCATCATCATGATAATTGCTGTTGGGACAAAGGATTTGACAGAGAGAGAGCTTCTCTGAGCATTCTAACTGCCTTCAAGACAAAAGCAAGGATTTCACCAGACAGAGAGAGAAAGAGAGACAGGGAGAGAGAGAGAGAGAGAGAGAGAGAGAGAGAGAGAGAGAGAGGGAGCAGAAAGAGAGCAGACTCAGAAACCCCAAAGCTAAAGCTGTAGAAAAGCCTTGAAAGCTGTGACTGTCAGACACACACACACACACACACATACACAACCCCACACACCCACACACACACACACACACACTGCTTCAGTGCTGCTCAGTTAAAGTGTTCGCAACATAACGGTGTTTACATTTGCCACAAGCTTCACACTTAAACCAGAACATCAGCCAATAAGGCCCTGTAGTGGACACTCCACCAGGAACCTGCACTCTTAACCTGAGCTACAAACTCCAACTCCCATTACCGCTGCTTCCACCAGTGCACTGCTTATCTTCTGGCTGACACACACAGCCCGGCCTCAGGAGCTTACACGCCAGCCAACAGTCTTTCTGTGATGAGGCTAAATGACCGTATGGGCCAAAGGAGGCCCACTGGGGAGCATGATTCTGGTAAAAGGTTCAGTTATATGTTTAATTAAAGATTCAGTTCAGGCCTGGTTAAAGGATCAGTTATATGTTCGGTTCGGTGATGTGTTCAGGCCTGGTTAAAGGTTTGGTCTGAGCTTGGTATAAGTTGAGTTGTAGGTGATAGAGCTGTAGAGGGTGACCCGAGAGAGGAAGTTCTTAGAAAATGTTTAGATCAAAAATCCTTCCAGTCCCAAATATTCTCATTTACACCAAATGGAAACCACATAGACTTGACAGGGGCAGCTGTGAGCCCCACACTGAGTGAAGAAAATGCTTCGCAAGAATGAGGATGGAACTGTATAATGATCAACAAATGCCATTAAATGCACAGAGGCTGGTCTTAAAACACTATATAATAAGTGACAGAAGCTGCGGTATATTCAGTCATGGTCTGGTGGTTAGGGAACTGGTCTTGTGACCGGAGGGTCGTGGGTTCGATTCCCAGACCTGAGGCCATGACTGAGGTTCCCTTGAGCAAGGCACCTAACCCCAACTGCTCCCCGGGTGCCGGGCTAGGGCTGCCCACCGCTCTGGGCACGTGTGATCCACAGCCCCCTAGTAATCACTAGTGTGTGTGTGTGTGTGTGTGTGTGTGTGTGTGTGTGTGTGTGTGTGTGTGTGTGTGTGTGTGTGTTAACTGCACAGATGGGACAAATTTCGATTGCGTTGTAAAAAATCACAATTGACAAAATATGGCACATTCTGGTTAAGGCATACTCTGTACAGACTCTTCCCTTTTGAGGTATCTTATACTCTGTATATACAAGCTATATTCCGTCATTGCTACAACTAAACTAACAATTGCAACTAAAAAAAATGACAAACCATACATAAATCCCCAGCAGTGTTCTGGTCATATTGGTGGTGTCCAGCATCCTAGCACGTCCTATGTTAACCTTCACCTCCAGATTAGGAGATTGACTCAGTGAGGGTTCTGGCAGCCAGGCTAGTATTTCACCACGC
>NC_135218.1:4415842-4423342 GCF_052324685.1 Brachyhypopomus gauderio
CAGGCCAGTTAAGCCATCCAGATCAACCCATGGAGAAAAAACTGCTATGTCACCATGGCCAGCACAACCCCTCATCACCAGGACAACCCCAGAGAGCCCCCCACCCTCATCACCAGCACAACCCCAGAGAACCCCCCTCATCACCAGGACAACCCCAGAGGAACCCCCCCCCCCCCCATCACCAGGACAACCCCAGAGAGCCCCCCTCCCCCACCCAATCGCCAGGACAACCCCAGAAAGCCCCACTTAGCCACATGCCATGTATTCAGTACCAATTATCAGTGCTGAATGTCATTTCAACGTTTCATTATGTATTAATACCCACGCAGATGAAAGTCAAGTCCGGTGTGTTGGAAGAGTTTGCATGTCGGTACCGTCACAGACGAATAGTTGGTCACATGACTCACGACGGCAGCATGACAGGGCACTTCCTGTTCCTCCGGCATATTTCACACACCTGCTAAGGTTTACGGTCCACCCTCACCTCTCACCAGTGTATACATTACCTCAAACATCACAGGAAGAGAGCAGCTATCTTCTAATGAAAGAATATTCCTTTTTAAAGAATTTCCTATATGCCTATTATTATGACATTCAAACATTTCACTTCACACTACAAATCTATAGGTTTCAGAATGACTGAATGTGAAAAGTCACATTGTGTCCTTTTATAAATCTGACAGAATCTTTGCCATCTAGCTGCATATTTGCACAGCAGAAAACATTTGCATATTGTGTACGTCCTGAAAACAACTAACAGCGTAATCCAGCGCATGCACGCCCGTCTGGTTGATGCATTAGCCTGTTCAGTAGACAGCAGTCAGAAGGTCAGGAGGTCAGAGGGCAGCTTTCTAGAATTCTCCTGTAGAGCTCAGATTACTGCAGCCTGATTTTCTGACCTACATCTTATTACACAACCCCAGCTACCATCTGTTACCAGACGCACAGGGCACACAAAACATCGCACCTGGAATAAAGAGGATACACTTCTCCCACGCCAGTGACTGAACACACACACACACACACACACACACACACACACACACACACACACACACACACACACACACACACAATGGCAATCCAAGGTTCAGATAAACATATAGTTTAATAAGTCAATAAGTAAAACATCTCTCTCTGAATCTCTTGCTGTCTCTCTTCCACACACACACGCACACACACACACACACACACACACACACACACACACACACACACACACACACACACACACACACACACACACACAATGGCAATCCAAGGTTCAGATAAACATATAGTTTAATAAGTCAATAAGTAAAACATCTCTCTCTGAATCTCTTGCTGTCTCTCTTCCACACACACACGCACACACACACACACACACACACACACACACACACAAACACACACTTATATTTATATATATATACATACACACATATGTGTTGAAATCACAGTCAGAAATATCATTAGAAATACAACATAGCAGTTTCGCAACTCACAGAATAACAAACTTTCCTCCAATCAGAATTGGATAACACAGCCTCTCCCCAAACACAGCTCAAATTTAGAACCATTTAACGTGCTTTTTCAGTAACATGATTTAGTTTAAATAAATATTTTGTTGAAAGACTGAATATTTGTAATTTTTTCATCATGGTTGCAATCGGTAATAAAATTGGCTAAATGTTTACTCAGTTAAACTCTTATACATTCTGTCAGAATCTCTCTTACAAACTGTTACACTCCCTCTTACACACTGTCAGACTCTCTCTTACACACTGTTAGACTCTCTCTTACACACTGTCAGACTCTCTCTTACACACTGTTAGACTCTCTCTTACACACTTAGATTCTCTTTTACACACTGTTAGACTCTCTTACACACTGTTAGACTCTCTTACACACTGTTAGACTCCCTCTTACACACTGTCAGACTCTCTCTTACACACTGTCAGACTCTCTCTTATACATTGTTAGACTCTCTTACACACTGTTAGACTCCCTCTTACACACTGTTAGACTCTCTCTTACACACTGTTAGACTCTCTCTTACACACTTAGACTCCCTCTTACACACTGTCAGACTCTCTCTTACACACTGTCAGACTCTATCTTATACATTGTTAGACTCTCTTACACACTGTTAGACTCTCTTACACACTTAGACTCCCTCTTACACACTGTCAGACTCTCTCTTACACACTGTCAGACTCTCTCTTATACATTGTTAGACTCTCTTACACACTGTTAGACTCTCTCTTATACACTGTTAGAAGACGCTTACACACTGTCAGACTCCCTCTTACACACTGTTAGACTCTCTCTTATACACTGTTAGACTCTCTTACACACTTAGACTCCCTCTTACACACTGTCAGACTCTCTCTTACACACTGTCAGACTCTCTCTTATACATTGTTAGACTCACTTACACACTGTTAGACTCTCTTACACACAGACTCCCTCTTACACACTGTCAGACTCTCTCTTACACACTGTCAGACTCTCTCTTACACACTGTCAGACTCCCTCTTACACACTGTTAGACTCTCTCTTACACACTGTTAGACTCTCTCTTACACACTTAGACTCCCTCTTACACACTGTCAGACTCTCTCTTACACACTGTCAGACTCTCTCTTATACATTGTTAGACTCTCTTACACACTGTTAGACTCTCTTACACACTTAGACTCCCTCTTACACACTGTCAGACTCTCTCTTACACACTGTCAGACTCTCTCTTATACATTGTTAGACTCTCTTACACACTGTTAGACTCTCTCTTACACACTGTCAGACTCCCTCTTACACACTGTTAGACTCTCTCTTACACACTGTTAGACTCTCTCTTACACACTGTTAGACTCTCTCTTACACACTTAGACTCCCTCTTACACACTGTCAGACTCTCTCTTACACACTGTCAGACTCTCTCTTACACACTGTCAGACTCTCTCTTATACATTGTTAGACTCTCTTACACACTGTTAGACTCTCTCTTACACACTGTTAGACTCTCTCTTACACACTGTTAGACTCTCTCTTACACACTTAGACTCCCTCTTACACACTGTCAGACTCTCTCTTACACACTGTCAGACTCTCTCTTATACATTGTTAGACTCTCTTACACACTGTTAGACTCTCTTACACACTGTTAGACTCTCTCTTACACACTTAGACTCTCTCTTACACACTGTCAGACTCTCTCTTACACACTGTCAGACTCTCTCTTATACATTGTTAGACTCTCTTACACACTGTTAGACTCTCTCTTACACACTGTCAGACTCCCTCTTACACACTGTCAGACTCTCTCTTACACACTGTCAGACTCTCTCTTATACATTGTTAGACTCTCTTACACACTGTTAGACTCTCTTACACACTGTCAGACTCCCTCTTACACACTGTTAGACTCTCTCTTACACACTGTTAGACTCTCTCTTACACACTTAGACGCCCTCTTACACACTGTCAGACTCTCTCTTACACACTGTCAGACTCTATCTTATACATTGTTAGACTCTCTTACACACTGTTAGACTCTCTTACACACTTAGACTCCCTCTTACACACTGTCAGACTCTCTCTTACACACTGTCAGACTCTCTCTTATACATTGTTAGACTCTCTTACACACTGTTAGACTCTCTCTTATACACTGTTAGAAGACGCTTACACACTGTCAGACTCCCTCTTACACACTGTTAGACTCTCTCTTATACACTGTTAGACTCTCTTACACACTTAGACTCCCTCTTACACACTGTCAGACTCTCTCTTACACACTGTCAGACTCTCTCTTATACATTGTTAGACTCTCTTACACACTGTTAGACTCTCTTACACACAGACTCCCTCTTACACACTGTCAGACTCTCTCTTACACACTGTCAGACTCTCTCTTACACACTGTCAGACTCCCTCTTACACACTGTTAGACTCTCTCTTACACACTGTTAGACTCTCTCTTACACACTTAGACTCCCTCTTACACACTGTCAGACTCTCTCTTACACACTGTCAGACTCTCTCTTATACATTGTTAGACTCTCTTACACACTGTTAGACTCTCTTACACACTTAGACTCCCTCTTACACACTGTCAGACTCTCTCTTACACACTGTCAGACTCTCTCTTATACATTGTTAGACTCTCTTACACACTGTTAGACTCTCTCTTACACACTGTCAGACTCCCTCTTACACACTGTTAGACTCTCTCTTACACACTGTTAGACTCTCTCTTACACACTTAGACTCCCTCTTACACACTGTCAGACTCTCTCTTACACACTGTCAGACTCTCTCTTACACACTGTCAGACTCTCTCTTATACATTGTTAGACTCTCTTACACACTGTTAGACTCTCTCTTACACACTGTTAGACTCTCTCTTACACACTGTTAGACTCTCTCTTACACACTTAGACTCCCTCTTACACACTGTCAGACTCTCTCTTACACACTGTCAGACTCTCTCTTATACATTGTTAGACTCTCTTACACACTGTTAGACTCTCTTACACACTGTTAGACTCTCTCTTACACACTTAGACTCTCTCTTACACACTGTCAGACTCTCTCTTACACACTGTCAGACTCTCTCTTATACATTGTTAGACTCTCTTACACACTGTTAGACTCTCTCTTACACACTGTCAGACTCCCTCTTACACACTGTCAGACTCTCTCTTACACACTGTCAGACTCTCTCTTATACATTGTTAGACTCTCTTACACACTGTTAGACTCTCTCTTATACACTGTTAGAAGACGCTTACACACTGTCAGACTCCCTCTTACACACTGTTAGACTCTCTCTTATACACTGTTAGACTCTCTTACACACTTAGACTCCCTCTTACACACTGTCAGACTCTCTCTTACACACTGTCAGACTCTCTCTTATACATTGTTAGACTCTCTTACACACTGTTAGACTCTCTTACACACAGACTCCCTCTTACACACTGTCAGACTCTCTCTTACACACTGTCAGACTCTCTCTTACACACTGTCAGACTCCCTCTTACACACTGTTAGACTCTCTCTTACACACTGTTAAACTCTCTCTTACACACTTAGACTCCCTCTTACACACTGTCAGACTCTCTCTTACACACTGTCAGACTCTCTCTTATACATTGTTAGACTCTCTTACACACTGTTAGACTCTCTTACACACTTAGACTCCCTCTTACACACTGTCAGACTCTCTCTTACACACTGTCAGACTCTCTCTTATACATTGTTAGACTCTCTTACACACTGTTAGACTCTCTCTTACACACTGTCAGACTCCCTCTTACACACTGTTAGACTCTCTCTTACACACTGTTAGACTCTCTCTTACACACTGTTAGACTCTCTTACACACTTAGACTCCCTCTTACACTGTCAGACTCTCTCTTACACACTGTCAGACTCTCTCTTATACATTGTTAGACTCTCTTACACACTGTTAGACTCTCTTACACACTTAGACTCCCTCTTACACACTGTCAGACTCCCTCTTACACACTGTCAGACTCCCTCTTACACACTGTTAGACTCTCTCTTACACACTTAGACTCCCTCTTACACACTGTCAGACTCTCTCTTACACACTGTCAGACTCTCTCTTATACATTGTTAGACTCTCTTACACACTGTTAGACTCTCTTACACACTTAGACTCCCTCTTACACACTGTCAGACTCTCTCTTACACACTGTCAGACTCTCTCTTATACATTGTTAGACTCTCTTACACACTGTTAGACTCTCTCTTACACACTGTCAGACTCCCTCTTACACACTGTTAGACTCTCTCTTACACAGTTAGACTCTCTCTTACACACTGTTAGACTCTCTTACACACTTAGACTCCCTCTTACACACTGTCAGACTCTCTCTTACACACTGTCAGACTCTCTCTTATACATTGTTAGACTCTCTTACACACTGTTAGACTCTCTTACACACTTAGACTCCCTCTTACACACTGTCAGACTCCCTCTTACACACTGTCAGACTCCCTCTTACACACTGTTAGACTCTCTCTTACACACTTAGACTCCCTCTTACACACTGTCAGACTCTCTCTTACACACTGTCAGACTCTCTCTTATACATTGTTAGACTCTCTTACACACTGTTAGACTCTCTTACACACTTAGACTCCCTCTTACACACTGTCAGACTCTCTCTTACACACTGTCAGACTCTCTCTTATACATTGTTAGACTCTCTTACACACTGTTAGACTCTCTTACACACTGTTAGACTCTCTCTTACACACTTAGACTCTCTCTTACACACTGTCAGACTCTCTCTTACACACTGTCAGACTCTCTCTTATACATTGTTAGACTCTCTTACACACTGTTAGACTCTCTCTTACACACTGTCAGACTCCCTCTTACACACTGTCAGACTCTCTCTTACACACTGTCAGACTCTCTCTTATACATTGTTAGACTCTCTTACACACTGTTAGACTCTCTTACACACTGTCAGACTC
The DNA here is from genome assembly GCF_052324685.1 of Brachyhypopomus gauderio. Taxonomy (NCBI): domain Eukaryota; kingdom Metazoa; phylum Chordata; class Actinopteri; order Gymnotiformes; family Hypopomidae; genus Brachyhypopomus; species Brachyhypopomus gauderio. The sequence continues at coordinate 4,422,338 of NC_135218.1, forward strand.
CCTCTTACACACTGTTAGACTCTCTATTACACACTGTTAGACTCTCTTACACACTTAGACTCCCTCTTACACACTGTCAGACTCTCTCTTACACACTGTCAGACTCTATCTTATACATTGTTAGACTCTCTTACACACTGTTAGACTCTCTTACACACTTAGACTCCCTCTTACACACTGTCAGACTCTCTCTTATACACTGTCAGACTCTCTCTTATACATTGTTAGACTCTCTTACACACTGTTAGACTCTCTTATACACTGTTAGAAGACGCTTACACACTGTCAGACTCCCTCTTACACACTGTTAGACTCTCTCTTATACACTGTTAGACTCTCTTACACACTTAGACTCCCTCTTACACACTGTCAGACTCTCTTACACACTGTCAGACTCTCTCTTATACATTGTTAGACTCTCTTACACACTGTTAGACTCTCTTACACACAGACTCCCTCTTACACACTGTCAGACTCTCTCTTACACACTGTCAGACTCTCTCTTACACACTGTCAGACTCCCTCTTACACACTGTTAGACTCTCTCTTACACACTGTTAGACTCTCTCTTACACACTTAGACTCCCTCTTACACACTGTCAGACTCTCTCTTACACACTGTCAGACTCTCTCTTATACATTGTTAGACTCTCTTACACACTGTTAGACTCTCTTACACACTTAGACTCCCTCTTACACACTGTCAGACTCTCTCTTACACACTGTCAGACTCTCTCTTATACATTGTTAGACTCTCTTACACACTGTTAGACTCTCTCTTACACACTGTCAGACTCCCTCTTACACACTGTTAGACTCTCTCTTACACACTGTTAGACTCTCTCTTACACACTGTTAGACTCTCTTACACACTTAGACTCCCTCTTACACACTGTCAGACTCTCTCTTACACACTGTCAGACTCTCTCTTATACATTGTTAGACTCTCTTACACACTGTTAGACTCTCTTACACACTTAGACTCCCTCTTACACACTGTCAGAC